>NC_064859.1:78439811-78449811 GCF_024139225.1 Suncus etruscus
ATCTCAAATGTTATGCATGTGCTACCCTGCCATTCCAACAGCACCCCATCACAAAAAAGTATAATTAAAATAAGAGTAGTTTATGTTTTAGTGTGTTTTGTACAAGCATAATAAAGTAAATTATTTTGTGCCTTTTGGGAAGTAAGAAGAGATGAGGGGGAAACCCGAGATTTTGATAGAGTAGGGAGGGCCACTTTGATGAAGGATTGGTATTGAAATGTTGAATACCTGAAACTGAATTATGAACACCTTGTAATTACGACCTTTAAAAAGTTTAAAAAGAAAAAAAACTTACGAAAAAGAAATTGGACCAGAGATTAGGGAGCATGCTTTTTATGTTGTCTGCCATGCTCAATGCCTGGTACCAACATTATCCCTGAGCACAACCAGGCATGATTCCTAAAACAGAGTCAGGAAACTGTCCTGAGCACGTCCTTGTAAGGACTCCAAACCAAAACAAACAAAACAAAATCAAACAAAAACTAAAATCTAAAATCCTAAAAGAAAAAAAAATAATAAATTTGACTTTATCAGAATAAAAATGTTCAACAGTAAAATCACTCAGGAAAATAAATAAGATAGATTATAAAAAATATTTTTCAATGAAAAAGTGCTTTAAAGACAAATTAGAATTATCCTAGTTCATTAAATAAAAGACAGGTGATCCAACTTTTGGAAAATTATAAATCTGGATATTTCAACAAAAGACTCCCATACGCATGACATGGAAAATGCTCCTATTCATAGGTTTTAAAGGGAAATAAAAAACAATATTTTAAGTGTTAACATTAGCAAACATAAATGCTTGTGAAAGTATGGATGAACAAAAACTTCCATGAAAGGTTGGTGTGAAAGCAAAATATTAAAGTCATTTTGGAAAATGTTTGACAGCATCTCTAAACTACAAAAAGTATTGCCATTAAAACCAGCAATTTCATTTCACTAATTTACTCACAATAAAAAATGAAAACATATGTGAAGACTTTCAGGTGATTATCCAGTCATTGTTTTTTTCTTGGTAATATTTATTTATACATCACATTAACTAGTAGTATTTCTTGCTTCTTTTCTTCATTTAGAGCCTCAAATTAGAAACAGCCAATCATCCTTCACAAATAAACTGATAATATTTGTTTCATTTTGCTATCCCATAAGAGAAAGGTGAAGCACCTTGATACATGATAAAAAGTGAATATATTTAAAATTGTGAAATATGAGAAGCAGACATGAGAATAAGTAAGATAATATTTTATCAAATAAAAAATATTGAAATATTAGTAAGTATGTTAAAATACATTATATCTTATTAAAAATAAAACATTATGTGATTCAATTTATAGTATGTACTCTAACATGTAAAACTATAGCAATTTCAAATACAAGAAACAGGTCATAAATTGTTAGGAACTCTGATGAGGAAGAGTACTATTTATCTTATCAATAACAGATTTACTTCTCATACTTCTGGAGTTTGGAAGTCCAGGTTGAAATTGCTAGCAGATTCATTATGTGGCTAAGAACTCAATTCTGGTTCATAGAACTAGAGGAAGGATGTTTACTGCATTAGCTCTTTTTAGGGTTCTATCCTTTTCATAAAAGCGTCATTTATGTCCCATAATCACAAGAGATATGCCACCACCTAGCTAGAGGGTAGATATCAGCAAGAGATTTTGGGGAATACTTTCTACATGTAGTTTTGAAGTTTGTGCTCCCATACAATTCATGCAAATGCACCCCAAATTCTTGAAACATCATTCCAGCATCAATTCTAGTTTTTTAAAACCAAAAAAACTTACGTAAAGCTTAGTTCAATCAGAAATGGGAGAGATATAAAATATGATTCATCTTAAGACAAATTGCTTTTCATCTAGGTATCTGTAAAACCAAAACAAGAATTGTGTTAGCAAAAAAAAGTAGTAGATAAAGGATAGTATAGACATTTTCATCCCAAAACTGAGAAAATGAAAAAAATGAGAGGTAATTTGGATCTCAAATATCTTGAATTTAAGGTAAATTCCAAGAGATATTTTTTGCTTGTGTTTTTAAAAGAGTGGGGGAAGTAGATGATGGTCCTTAGGGCATACTCCTGGCTATTTCCATAAGAACTTTAAATTCTTTGTTCTTATAATCTGCCTGTAGCAGGGGTGGTTTGAGGGCACTCTTTTTAACTTATGAGAGCATCACCTCTGCAGCTTTGTAAGGAAGAAAATGTTCCCAAGACTTCATATACTGCCATACATAGAGGCATATCATACATATATACCTATACATATACTGTTTGAATATTACAATGCTCTGTAACCAAAGTGAAAAAATAGGAAATATAAACATATTTACTATGTATATCCAATGTTTCTGTTTCTTCTATATTTCATTTACTTGTTAGTCCTTCTTTAATTAAAACCTCCACATTAAAAAATTAACATTTTCTACCAGTTCACCCTCCCTCCATTGTTCCATCCCTTCCTTTCTCACTTGATTTCTTGGAAAGCTTACTTTTTCAGACATGTTCTCTCTTGAACAGTTACCTTTCTTGCAAGTCTCAGTCTTTTTGTTTGCATGATTGTCCTTCCTCCCTCTTCCCATTCCTTCTTCCCTAACATCCTATCCCCTACATTTCCTCCCTCACTTGTTCTTACCCCTTTCTCCCTCCCTCTCTTCCTTCCTTCCTCAATTGAATCCTGGGAGGAGAGAGTCATGGAGAGAGCTAAAGAGGCAAAAAAACTCTGTGCAGGAAAAGACATGCTTTACCTCTTGGGACACTCTTTCTGTAAATTTTTTGAAAGATATATTTCATTTTATTGGTCAAAAGAAACAATAAATATAAATTCCTTCTTCAAATAATTTTAAAACCACAGAGAAAAATCTTTGGACTAATTATTTGTTGCACTAGTATGTTTTTACTCAAAAGTATTCATGGGCATGAATATGATTGTCTTTCCCCAATTCCAAGTGGGGTTTTCTATTGTCCCTGAAATGCACCAAATTATAAGAAAGTAAAAATTTGTAATTGAATAGAGCAAAGTAGAATGTAGACATTATGAGATTCAAATTCAGAAACATTTTCAAGTGGATAAGCTACTTTATTATCTGACTAGTATAAACTTTGGGAGTATTATTGTAGGTACAGGATATAAAAATATGAAGTATAAAAAATATTCCACAGTTATCTAGTAAGATATCTCGTGAGAATATTTTTTGAACTATTTCGCACTTATATCAAAGGTAATCTCTTTCTCATATAAAATCAAACAGGATTCAAAATAAATATTTGTTAAGGAGAAAATAAATATATGTCTAAACTTTAGAAACATTTAGAACTTCATTGCATTCATGAAGACCATTACTAAATGACAGTGGCTGGTATTGATTCCCTAGTCTTAGACTAAAAGATTCACAAAAATTTTCTAAATTCTTTGCACAACAGATGACTTTGTAAGTTCCTTCCATCAGTCCCAAATTACCTTAGAAGCTTAAAAATAATTGAGGAAGAAGTATTGGGAGAGGGGATTTGGTGACACCCGGTGCTGTGCAGGAGTTACTCTTGACTTTCTGCTCAGAAATCGCTCCTGGCAGGCATAGGGGGCCATATGGGATGCCGGGATTCAAACCAATATTTGTCCTGGATAGGCTATATGCAGGGCAAATGCCATACCGCTGTGTTATATCACCTTTCATATGGAGAAACATTTTTATGGTGCATACTTTGCTCATTGAGGAGCGCTTGTTATATAGAAATTTCACATATTTTTTTATTCCAAATAGTCAGAGTATGTGGCTAATAGATTCAAAAAATTTTCCAGTATTTTACCTCAAATTGCATGAGTTAGTAACAAGAGAGCAGAATCCTATAATATAGCTTTATTTAATTTAGGTCTTTGACCTGTTAGAATAAAACTTCAATTTAAAAGAAACGATAATGGCTTACCCTTTAAGACATGTTCTCGAATAGTTATCTTTCTTGCATGACTCTGTCTTTTCTGCTTGCATACTTGTCCTCCCTCCCTCTTTCCACCCCTCCCTCCAATCTTTTTTCCCCTCCCTCCCTCTCTTCCTATCCTCCTCAATTGATATCTAGGAGGAGAAAGTCATGGACAGATCTAGTGAGAGGCAAGAATGGTCTGTCCAGAAAAAGATGGACTTTCTCTCTTGAGACTTCTCTCCTTCAAGCCGGGCATTGGCATTCCAAATCCCCATGCTGGGGGCACCATGGTGGCTGGAGATCATCTCTCGTGCCTATCCAGGCACATGACACACAGGCGCGGGCTCAGGCCCCTTGGTGCTGTCATCATCCCACTGGCATGGGGTGGGTTCAGTACTCGTGCAGGGTTCTGGATTTCTCACTGGCCAATGAGGTGGGAGAACCTGAACACCACCCACTAGCTCACATCTACCTTGCGTGCTTCTGTTACCCTGGTAACGTCTTATCGTTTGTTGTGGAGGATCCTAGTGGAAACCCACTACCCACTATTCGGTTGAGATGGACGTCCTAATCCCTTCCCAATCCCCTTCCCAGGAGGAGCTTCTGAACAAGAAGCAGCGAATGAACCTGGCAAGAGCCATAGTAATAGTAAGACCTAAAATGCTGGGGCGGGATCTAGAAAAGCTTAAGGCTAGGCTCTCACGCCCCCCCCCAGGGTCAGTGTGTGGGCAGTGCCCCCATATTGAGACCCTTGCTTCTTATGACTGCAGCCTGAGTTTTCCACCAGTCCTTCCAAAACTGCCTCTGCCCTCACCCAGTACACTCTGAGAAATTAGGCTAGTGACCCCCAAGGATCCCATTTCCTGGACCCACACCCTCCTTCCCTCACCTAACCCAGACCTCTTGGACTCAGGCTCCAATATATCCCTGGATATATTTAAGAAATTCTCATCCTTGAACTCAAAGTGGGGGAAATCTTGTCTTTCCCCCTCTAGACTAGAGCCTGTCCCTGGATCAATTTCTCAAGTTCATAAGGTCCTAGAGTTTCCTCTTCTCTTTTTATCATGTGTTACTATGTCCACTTGGGATGCCAGGGAACCAGGTTAGCTTACCTATTGCTGTGGCCCCTCTATGTACATCATTGTGCCCAAAGAATTACTAATTCACCTGACAGTGATTTTCTTTAGAGTTCACAGACATCAGAGATCTCACTAGGTGAGACTTTAGGACACTATTGTTTGCAAAGGATTTGAGTCAGGTCCCCCAAACCTCCTGAACACACGATCACTCCATCCACTATATAAAAGTTTAGTTCCATTTATTACTACCTTTTTTATTCTTTAAGAATTTGGGTATTTTCACTCAAATACTTGCCATCACATTCTCATTGATCTCCAACAACTCATATGCTCACTTCTTGACTACATCCACCCTGGATATTCCCCCAGACTTTGGAGTTATACAGAGCAAGTTAAATTACATACATGCCTTCCATTCCCATACAAATTTGAGCACAATTTAGTTAATAGTCATTGAGGATTCTGTGACTTTAATGTCAGTTCCTTTTCTAGGAAAAATTGAAAATAGCATGTCAATAGGATGTTCAAAAAGAACTGAATCATCATAGGGCTTTGTTTTTCTGCTGCTCAGGAAGTGTTTTCTGACTTCTCCATTGCTTCCTTGAGTAAGGAATTTTGGGATGGGCTTTGGTATTTTACTTTCCTCTCCATATTCATTGAGTAAAGAAACAAAAGACAGAGCAGAGAGATAAAGTTGCATGATAAAATGAGTTCACCAAGGGGAATCTATTGCAATGCTGACTGTACCACCTCTGTCTTCCAGGGTGAAATCCAGGAAGCAATGGCAGATGCCAAGCGAAAGGTAACTCCTACTCCAGCATGGTGGGACATGGGAGGTATAACTGATAGGATGGCAGTCCATCTCCTACGGGCCAGTGCAGAGAAAGAACTAAGGCATTGCTTGAACCATAGGAAACATAAAGTGGAGAGGCCAGGATATCTATGACATAAAGACTTGGAGGTAATGGTCAAGGATGAGAAGCAGGGACATGCTGGAAAGAGATGGGTAAGGGATGGTATCAGATATGAGCCACTATGAACTTGTCACACATAGTTCACACAGTAGCACTGAGACAGAGGAGCCTCAAATATGTGGAAGTTCCAAGGACATGGGACAATGAAGCATGGAGCCAGAGGCCTTGTGACAGACCAAAGCCCCACCTCTAAGGTCTTGAGAGCATGGTCATCAGGTCTTGACAGGGAACTAGCTGAGTGTCCCATTCCTGTCTGACTTCAACATATGAGAGGTCTGTCTTTCCTGGGCTAAGGATCATGCTATCACTGCTGCTCATACTTACTTCCCTCATTATGCCCACAGGTGAAAGAGCTGGAGCAGCAATGCTGGCTGGGCATGAGCAGCAGTTGAACAGTCTCCTTAAACTGCAGCATGACCTGGGTGAGCTTCGGGACCATCTACCTAGCTCTCCAAGCATCAGGGATGAAATGCAGGTGATAGAGCAGAGCCAGCTGTTAGAGGAGCTGCAGCTCCATTGCAGCAGAGACCAGCAAATCATCCAGCAGCTGCAAATGGAACTCAGGAAGACTCAAGTGAGAGAGGGGCCTTGGGCTGGTGGGCATGAAGGCCTGCTAGCTTTGTCCTTTGAGCACTCAAAACCTTCTTCCCTCTTCCTTAGGATCTCCTTAAAACATCTCAGGAGAGAAACCTGGAGCTCCGGCCCAGCTGCATGAAAGGAATAGTGAGTTAGAGATACCCATGGAGTTTTGGGCACACATTGGGATGGAGGAGCTAAAGCTGTGCAGGGACCCGACCCTATTCTACTCTGAAACCTCGGTTTTCTGACAACCTTTGGCACTCTATAGGAAATAGAGAGGAAAAGGAGGCTGAGGAGTTGGCCACTGTGGTGGTTCAAGTCGGCAATTATGAGACCAAAGGGCTGACTAAGAAAACAGCAAAACGTTCGAGCCTGCCAGGGCAGCTACATGGCACAGAGGACAAGGTAGGCTTGACATCTACTCTGAGTTAACTGCTTCCAATGCTCTCAATTCCACTTCCCCTCCCTCCATTCTCTAAATTGCTATTTCCTCTTGCAAACATGGGCCCAAAAAATGCCCTCCTCCTCAAAATTCCTTTAAACTCTTGGATGCCAAAGGGATTCTCCTTCCTAAGGACACCTCACAGGCAAATTCCATGCTGGCTCTTTCCCAAGATTCCAATCCCAGGCGATAGGGGAGGTGGAACAGACCAATCTGCCCATTGAACAAGCAATAAACCAGTCCATCCTGAAAAACCCTTATATGGCACAGAGGCCAATAGAGGGTTCAAACATCACTCTGAGCTCTTGGAGAACTTGCTCTACACTCAGCATTTTCCTTCTCAATTTGGACTCAACCAATACTTTCTTTGAACACATGGGCCCACAATCACTACCTTCTCCTCGAAATCCCATGAACACTCTTTACAGCTGGAAGTGATGACCCTTCCTGAGGACTCTCACAAGCAAATTCCATCCTGAATTTCCCCAGATGCAGTTTCCAGACTCTGTGGTCATAGAGATGCAGAAGAGGTCGAAGGAGAGTGCACCAACTCGGAGGTACTGAAAACTCATTCTCACAGCTCTGCCTTTGCCACAAAAGTCTGAAAATCAGAATATCCCCAATTAAGTACATCTGGTACAAAAAGAAAATAGTCCAGAGTTGGGGATCTTTGTATTTTCCAGTACTTAATATTCAGAACCCCTTGAAAACAACAAACAAAAATATCATCGATATGTATGTAATTCCCGCACTACCTTCTTTTGGGTCTAGGACATGTTGACCACACACCCCATTTTTTGCTACCCTGCACCTCCAACATAGGATGTAGCAAGTTCTCACTCAGATTTATTGCCCAGCTAGTGGGGAGGCAGGAGATGTACTTCTTTATATTTGCCTGATTCTTCCCTTTCTTTAATATGTTGAAATTTACAAGCCGAAAGCTGATGTTATTACTAACTGCATTTGAACTAACTTGATGGTTTGGCTTTAGAAATCTTATACTATGTGGATGTGGCAGAGACCATATATTCGAGCCTGGCATTATATGTCCTTGGTACAGAGGACAAGGCAGAATTGAACTTAAAGGCTTGAGTTCCTGGGTCTAAAGCTCTACAATCATGATTCACCTCTCTCCTTATTCTCTCAATCGCTACTTCCTCTTGAACAGATGGACCCACATACACCACATTCTCTTCAAAATCTATTGTAAACACTTAGTAGCTAGAAGGGATTACCCTTCTAAGAACAATCCACATCCTGCCCTTTTCCCCAGTTGGAAATGACTGCATCCCAGATGATCACAGAGATCCTTCTACACCATCCAACAGAACAAGAAGTCATCCTGGCAGGACCCATGGAAGGCACCGAGGCGAAGGTAGGCTTGATGTCTTCCTCTGAGTTTCTGGATTAAACACTCGCAACTCATCATTTGCCCCTCTCCATATTGTCTCTAACACTACTTCCTTTGAACACCTGGGACTACATTGACCACATTCTCCTCGATATTCCATGTTTGATGGCTGGACAGGATCCCCCTTCCTGAGGACCTTCCACAAGCAAATTCCACCCTGTTCTTTCTCCAGGTACAATTCCCAGACTCGGTCATCATCGACATGCCAGAAGTGCTTGAGGAAGATTTCAGCGGAGCCGAGGAACTGAAAACCACATTCCCAGAGCTCTGTGGGGAGAAAGGCTTTCAGCCCAGCAGCTTAACATCCAGAATATCCCCAAGGAAATTGGGCTGGTCTCCAAGCCAAAAGCACGCCAGGGATGGGTTTCTAATTTTCTTCAGTATATTCATCTTCGTAAATCCCAGTAATTACAAACCAAATATTATCCCTATGTGATGGCAACCGTAACTTCTTTTGTGTCATGTACACTGGTTGACCACAAGCCCCAGAATATCTGCCCTCATGTAACATCTAGATGTTTGCAAGTTCTGCCTCTGATTTATTGCTAGGCATGCAGTTGAGGCAGCAGGAAGAGACTTAATTCCTTAGACTATTTTTCTTATTCTTCACACTTTACTAATAAATTTTATTGAACCTACTAATGCTGATGTGATTTCTATGAACAGTCAAATCTTACAAGATGGTTTAGCTCATAAAATTTCTTTGCCTTTATGTTTCCATTTTGCTCCATTGCTGGCATATGATAGCTCATCGTGTCACACATAGTTCAATACATTACTTTCAGTTCTGATGTACTTGGAAAAACTCATAAAAAAAAACTATGTCCAAGGGCACAGACATCATAGGAAAAGCCTCTGTGAAAAATAAACACACCCAAACTGCAACTGTTAACCTAGAATGAATGTCAAAGAATGAAGCAATAGAACATTAGACAGGTAGAAAGTTGTTGAGATTTTAGGGTGCATGGAAATGATAGTTGCTCTTGTTGGTGAAGACTAATCTACAACCTCAGTTTTGTAAAACTATACATTGACATTTTGACATTTTCATGATAGACTTGGGCTAGGAAGATAGCTCAAACAAAAAAGGAATATATGGTTGGTGTTTTGGCCCCCAATTGAATCTCTTGCATGTAGTGGCCATCCAAGTACTGTGATCAAAGCCCCAATTGGGGTGCATTCCACATCTTGTATTTGCAGTTCATCATTTTTTTAAAATGGTGTCCACAGGGGAAACACAGGGATTATGGTACTTACTTTGCATGTCTACCAATCCTGTTTGATCCTTCCAATCTCATTTTTCCCTAAGCACTCCCAGTGGTATTCCCCAATTATGATGTAAGGAGGAGCTCCACTCCCCCTTATTGGACCCAATTAGAAGTATTATAGTTGAAGAGAGATTTTACCAAACAAGAAAATGAATTAAATGAAAATATAAATGCTTAATACTATATTCATCACTAGTGTACAAGAAATTGATCCACAATAAGATTGACAATAATTGATACTCATTTAATTTAAAGAACACACTAGTAAAGTACAGAGCATTGTGAGGATAGTGGACCTGAAGTCTTCAGAGGACATACAAAGAAA
>NC_064859.1:78454811-78472311 GCF_024139225.1 Suncus etruscus
TCAAATTTTCCAAAGTAAAATCAAAGCAAAAATCAATTTTTCAGTCTATACTCTTTGCAGTTAAGCCTGTATAATTTCTGCTGGGAACTTTCATGAGTTTGATTTTACTTTGTATGATTTCTATTCTCCCTGAGTAACCTTTTAATATAATTTATTGACTTTTGCAATGATATATCTTGGTGTAGGTCTATTTAGCATCCAGGAACTTGGGTGTTTTATCAGTTTTTTGTAATTGCAATGTTTAGTTCTTTCCTTAAGTTTGGGAAGTTCTGTTATGAATAAAACGTTAATAAGATTTTGGCTCCCATCTCTTTCACATTCTGAGATATTAGTGAACCTTGAAATCTATTTTTAGCATAGTTATACTTTTTAATTTAAAACTCCATAAGATACATAGTTAAAGTAATTGATAGTTGAGTTTAGTCATAGTTGTTCCAACATCCATTCCTTGACCATTATTTCTTGCACCAAATTTCAGTTTCCCTGTAATCGCCAAGAATGCCTTTATAACCACTATGTTATATGTCTCTATGACACTCTTCTCCTCCTCCTCCTCCTCCTCCTCCTCCTCCTCCTCCTCCTCCTCCTTCTTCTTCTTCTTCTTCTTCTTCTTCTTCTTCTTCTTCTTCTTCTTCTTCTTCTTCTTCTTCTTCTTCCTCTTCTTCCTCTTCTTTTTCTTCCTCCTCCTCCTCCTTCTCCTCCTCCTCCTCCTCCTCCTCTTCTTCTTCTTCTTCTTCTTCTTCTTCTTCTTCTTCTTCTTCTTCTTCTTCTTCTTCTTCTTCTTCTTCATTTTCTTCTACTTCCTCTCCTCCTCCTTTCCCCTTTTTATACTTTCTTCTTTCCTTCTTTTTTTCTTCCTCCTTCTTTCTTCTACTTTCCTTCTCCTCTTGCCTCTCCTCCTCTCCCCATTCTCTTCTTCCTTCCCCTCCTCCTGCACTCTCTCCTCTTCTTCCACTTCCCCCTCTCCTTCTCTCTCCACTCTTCCTCTTCCTCGCCCTCTTTCTCCCTCCTCCTCCCACTCCTTCTCCCTGTACTCCGCTCCCTTCTTTCCTTCTCTCCCCACTTTTCCCTCAGCCTCCCTCCTCTTCTTTGTCTCCCTCCTATTTTCTCCTCCTCTCCCACCTTCTCCCCTCCTCCTCCACCTCTCCTCCCCCTCCTTTTCCTCTCTCTCCTCCTGCTTCTCTTCCTTCCCTCCCACCCCCTCATTCTCCTTCTCTCCTCTTCTCCCCTCCTCCTCCTCCTTCCCCCTCTTTCTTCTCTTCTTCCCCTTCCTTCTCCCCTTCTTCGTCCTCCTTCTTTGTTTTTCTTCTTGTTCTTATTCATCTTCTTTCTCATCTTCTTGTTCTTTTTCTTCTTCTTGTTCTTCTGTTTCATTTTCATCATCCTCTCTACCTTCTTATTCTTTCTCTTTCACTTCATCTTCTTTGTGCCTCCTTTTTTCCTTGTTCTTTTCCTTCTTGTCTTTATCCTTACCTCTTTAACATTTTTTTTTCATTTTAGGCACTGAGGCTTGCAGTAGTTACTAAGAGAAGCCTAATGTATATTAGTTTACTAATTTAATATCACAGTTATTATTGTGATCATTTTAAACTATTATTATCATTGTCCTAACTGCATTTCCTCTCCATCATTTATATTGTCTTTGGGTTTTAGTTTCATATTATCAAAAATATAGATTTATGTCCCACAGAAGAGTGTAATCATTCTATGACTAACCCTCTCGCTCTGATTTATTTGACTCAGAATGATAATATCCTTTTCAATTCATGTATAAAAAAATAATTATTTAAATTTTACTAACAGCTGCATAGTATTCCATTGTGTGGATGTATTACAGATTTTTTTTCATATAGTCTTGAGCTCCTGGGTTGTTTTCAGTTTTTGTTTATTGTTAATAATGCTACAATGAATATGAGAACACAGAGGTTTTTTTAAACAGTCTTTAGAGTCTTATTTATTTATTTTTTTTTGTTTTTGGTTTTTGGTTTTTGGGCCACCTGGCGGTGCTCAGGGGTTACTCCTGGCTGTCTGCTCAGAAATAGCTCCTGGCAGGCACGGGGGACCATATGGGACACCGGGACTCAAACCAACCACCTTTGGTCCTGGATCAACTGCTTGCAAGGCAAACACCGCTGTGCTATCTCTCCGGGCCCAAATCTTAGAGTCTTAGAGGGCACACATACTTACTTTATGAACATTGATTGAGAAAACATTGAATAAAATTAATTTTATATTTTATTTTTTATCCTCATGATTATAATTTTTAATAATTCATATAAAGGTAGTTCATATTATAACAAATGACTTCCTTAAAATATTCAAATATTAACTCATTTCAAGCTCATATAAACTCAGGTGTATGATAGTATTTTTGCACAGATGTATTTATATATTATATGCACCCAGCATAGATAGGAATTTGTTACTTTAGTTGCGTTTTACAAAATGAAATTGAGATTATAAGGAAATAGAATATACATTTCATAGGAAGTTCACAGTTAAAAGTGGCCATAGGAAGGTTACAGTTAAAATGCCTTATTTAACACACATTGAAAAGTTGGAGCAAAAGTGTAAAATATCCTTATCAAAATTTCATAAACTTAGAATATTTTTAAGTTCGTGAAACAACAACACATCCAGTAAAATAGAGAGGTAGAATAAAGACAGATTATGAGACTTTCATATCCATGCAAAAACCAAAAGTAAAACTATGCAAAATGGCAGACTTATCTACATGCAATGTGTATGGTAACATGTTCTAGTGATGAAACAACACTATGTATTGGACACACAATAATAACTTCTTAATATATGAGAAAAAGTCACCCAAGTTAGGTTTTCAAAATGTTAAAATTCATGAACAGCAATGTGAAAAGAGTCCAATTCATCACAGAACTTCCAAATCTGTAGCTATTCACTTATTATGATGTATTTTTAAAAAAATAATATTAATTTTTAACAGGGACTGAAGCGATAGGGCATTTGCCTTGCATGTGGCTGACCTAAGACTGAACATGGCTCAATCCCCTGGAGTCCCTTATGGTCCCCCAAGCCAGGAGCGATTTCTGTGTAATCCCTGAGCGTCACCAGGTGTGGCCCAAAACAACAAAAACAATCACAGCAACAACAACAACAAAAACCTTTAATAAATATAAGTTAATATATGTGCTAGGCACCCAAATTTTAAAAATAAAATAAATAAGCCTGGGGCCGGTGAGGTGGCGCTAGAAGTAAGGTGTCTGCCTTGCAAGTGTTAGCTAAGGAAAGGACCACGGTTGGATCCCCTGGCGTCCCATATGGTCCCCAAGCCAGGGGCAATTTCTGAGCGCATAGCCAGGAATAACCCCTGAGCATCAAACGGGTGTGGCCCAAAAAAACAAGTAAATAAATAAATAAATAAGCCTGTAGGAGAGCTTGCAGTTTAAAAAAGAACAAAATAACATATTTGTATGTAATTGAATTCTAAAGGTTTTTATAATATAAAATTATGTGTCACGGCACTTCAGAGAGCCAGAATGAATGTGCAATCGCAGAAAGAGGGCACAAGAATGCAACAGCAGAGAGCCAGCACATACCTGCAGCCTCAGAAAACCAGCATATGTGTGTGTGTGTGTGTGTGTGTGTGTAATCCAGTGCTTCTCAAATAGTGGGGCATACCCCCAGAGGGGGTTCGCGAGGCTTTGTAAAGAGGGCACGTTTGACCTCGGCAAACACTGTCATACAAGTTAACCCCGTGTTTATGTCTCTGTATGTCTCTGGAGCTGAGAGTGGCTGTGTCCTGCTTCAAACCCCGCTTTGAAAAGCTATACATTGCAAAACGTGCTCATTGTAGCTATTAATCCAGGCATCACCTCTGATTAAAAAATCAGCTCAAATTATTTTTTATATTTTTGTTTTGCAGGTTAAATTTTTTTTTAATAAAGATACTATTTACAGTCGCGTGGGGGTGCGAAAACTGTTTTCTCTTCCTAGGGGTGCATGACAGAAAATAATTGAGAAGCACTGCTGTAACCTCAGGTAGCCAGCATCTATGTGCAATCTCAGAATGTTATGCATGTGCTACCCCTGCCATTCCAACAGCACCCCATCACAAAAAAGTATAATTAAAGGAAGAGTAGTTTATGTTTTAGTGTGTTTTGTACAAGCATAATAAAGAAAATTATTTTGTGCCTTTTGGGAAGTAAGAAGAGATGAGGGGGAAACCCGAGATTTTGATAGAGTAGGGAGGGCCACTTTGATGACAGGATTGGTATTGAAATGTTGAATACCTGAGACAACTGAATTATGAACACACTCGTAGATTATGACCTTTAAATAAAGTTTAAAAAGAAAAAAAAAACTTACTAAAAAAGAAATTGGACCAGAGATTAGGGAGCATGCTTTTTATGTTGTCTGCCATGCTCAATCCCTGGTACCAACATTATCCTCTGAGCACAACCAGGCATGATTCCTAAAACAGAGTCAGGAAACTGTCCTGAGCACGTCCTTGTAAGGACTCCAAACCAAAACAAACAAAACAAAATCATACAAAAACTCAAAATCTAAAATCCTAAAAGAAAAAAAAAACATAATAAATTTGACTTTATCAGAATAAAAATGTTCAACAGTAAAATCACTCAGGAAAATAAATAAAATAGATTATAAAAAATATTTTTCAATGAAAAAGTGCTTGGAACACAAATTAGAATTATCCTAGCTCATTAAATAAAAGACAGGTGATCCAACTTTTGGAAAGTTATAAATCTGGACATTTCAACAGAAGACTCCCATACGAATGACATGGAAAATGCTCCTATTCATACGTTTTAAAGGGAAATACAAAAACAATATTTTTAAGGGTTAACATTAGCAAACATAAATGCTTGTGAAAGTATGGATGAACAAAAACTTCCATGAAAAGTTGGTGTGAAAGCAAAATATTAAAGTCATTTTGGAAAATGTTTGACAGCATCTCTTAAACTACAAAAAGTATTGCCATTAAAACCAGCAATTTCATTTCACTAATTTACTCACAATAAAAAATGAAAACATATGTGAAGACTTTCAGGTGATTATCCAGTCATTGTTTTGTTTCTTGGTAATATTTATTTATACATCACATTAACTAGTAGTATTTCTTGCTTCTTTTCTTCATTTAGAGCCTCAAATTAGAAACAGCCAATCATCCTTCACAAATAAACTGATAATGTTTGTTTCATTTTGCTATCCCTCAAGAGAAAGGTGAAGCACCTTGATACATGATAAAAAGTGAATATATTTGAAATTGTGAAATATGAGAAGCAGACATGAGAATAAGTAAGATCATATTTTATCAAATAAAAATATTGAAATATTAGTGTGTTAAAATACATTATATCTCATTAAAAATAAAACATTATGTGATTCAATTTATAGTATGTACTCTAACATGTAAAACTATAGCAATTTCTAATACAAGAAACAGGTCATAAATTGTTAGGAACTCTGACTGAGGAAGAGTACTATTTATCTTATCAATAACAGATTTACTTCTCATACTTCTGGAGTTTGGAAGTCCAGGTTGAAATTGCTAGCAGATTCATTATGTGGCTAAGAACTCAATTCTGGTTCATAGAACTAGAGGAAGGATGTTTACTGCATTAGCTCTTTTTAGGGTTCTATCCTTTTCATAAAAGCATCATTTATGTCCCATAATCACAAGAGATATGCCACCACCTAACACTCTGCTAGAGGGTAGATATCAGCAAGAGATTTTGGGGAATACTTTCTACATGTAGTTTTGAAGTTTGTGATCCCATACAATTCATGTAAATGCACCCCAAACTCTTGAAATATCATTCCAGCATCAATTCTAGTATTTTAAAACCAAAAAAACTTACATAAAGCTTATTTCAATCAGAAATGGGAGAGATATAAAATATGATTCATCTTAAGACAAATTGCTTTTCATCTAGGTATCTGTAAAACCAAAACAAGAATTGTGTTAGCAAAACAAAGTAGTAGATAAAGGATAGTACAGACATTTTCATCCCGAGGGGGGGGGTTTGAGGGCACTAATTTTAACCTATGAGAGCATCTCCTCTGCAGCTTTGTAAGGAAGAAATTGTTCCCAAGACTTCATATACTGCCATACATAGAGGCATATCATACATATATACCTATACATATACTGTTTGAATATTACAATGCTCTGTAACCAAAGTGAAAAAATAGGAAATATAAACATATTTACTATGTGTATCCAATGTTTCTGTTTCTTCTATATTTCATTCACTTGTTAGTCCTTTAATTAAAACCTCCACATTAAAAAATTAACATTTTCTACCAGTTCACCCTCCCTTCATAGATCCATCCCTTCCTTTCTCACTTGATTTCTAGGAAAGCTTACTTTTCAGACATGTTCTCTCTTGAACAGTTACCTTTCTTGCAAGTCTTTGTCTTTTTGTTTGCATAATTGTCCTTCCTCCCTCTTCCATCTCTTCCTCCCTAACATCCTATCCCTACATTTTCTCCCTCACCTGTTCTTACCCCTTTCTCCCTCCCTCTCTTCCTTCCTCAATTGAATCCTGGGAGGAGAGAGTCATGGAGAGAGCTAAAGAGGCACAAAAGGTCTGTGCAGGAAAAGACATGCTTTACCTCTTGGGACACTCTTTCTGTAAATTTTTTGAAAGAAATATTTTATTTTATTGGTCAAAAGAAACCATAAATATAAATTCCTTCTTCAAATAATTTTAACACCACAGAGAAAAATATTTGGGCTAATTATTTGTCGCACTAGTATGTTTTTACTCAGAAGTATTCATGGGCATGAATATGGTTTTCTTTCCCCAATTCAAGTGAGGCTTTCTATTGTCCGTGAAATGCACCAAATTATAAGAAAGTAAAAATGTGTAATTGAATAGAGCAAAGTAGAATGTAGACATTATGAGATTCAAATTCAGAAACATTTTCAAGTGGATAAGCTACTTTATTATCTGACTAGTGTAAATTTTGGGAGTATTATTGTAGGTACAGGATATAAAAATATGAAGTGTAAAAACATTCCACAGTTATCTAGTAAGGTATCTCATGAGAATATTTTACTTTGAACTATTTCGCAGCTATATCAAAGGTAATCTCTTTCTCATTTAAATAAAACCGGATTCAAAAAAATATTTGTTAAGGAGAAAATAAATATATGTCTAAACTTTAAAAACATTTAGAACTTCATTGCATTCATGAAGACCATTATGAAATGAAAGTGGCTGGTATAGATTCCCTAGTCTTAGACTAAAAGATTCACAAAAATTATCTAAATTCTGTGCACAACAGATGACTATGAAAGTTCCTTCCATCAGTCCCAAATTACCTTAGAAGCTTAAAAATAATTGAGGAAGAAGTATTGGGGGGGATTTGGTGTCACCCGGTGGTTTGCAGGAGTTACTCTTGACTTTCTACTCAGAAATCGCTCCTGGCAGGCATAGGGGGCCATATGGTATGCCGGGATTCAAACCAATATTTGTCCTGGATAGGCTACATACAGGGCAAATGCCATACCGCTGTGCTATATCACCTTTCATATGGAGAAACATTTTTATGGTGCATACTTTGTTCATTGAGGAGCTCTTGTTATATAGAAATTTCAAATATTTTTTGATACAAAAGAGAGTATGTGGTTAACAGATTCAAAAAATTTTCCAGTATTTTACCTCAAATTGCATGAGTTAGTAACTTCATTCCCTGACAGAGGACAAGAGAGCAGAATACTATAATATAGCTTTATTTAACTTAGGTCTTTGACCTGTTAGAATAAAACTTCAATTTAAAAGAAAAGATAATGGCTTACTCTTTAAGACATGTTCTCGAATAGTTATCTTTCTTGCATGACTCTGTCTTTTCTGCTTGCATACTTGTCCTCCCTCCCTCTTTCCACCCTTCCCTCCATTCTTTTTCCCCTTCCCTCCCTCTCTTCCTATCCTCCTCAATTGATATCTAGGAGGAGAAAGTCATGGACAGATCTAGTGAGAGGCAAGAATGGTATGTCCAGAAAAAGATGGACTTTCTCTCTTGAGACTCTCTCTCCTTCAAGCCGGTCATTGGCATTCCAAAACCCCATGCTGTGGGCACCATGGTGGCTGGAGATCATCTCTCGTGCCTATCCAGGCACGTGACACACAGACGCGGGCTCAGGCCCCTTGGTGCTGTCACCATCCCACTGGCATGGGGTGGGTTCAGTACTCGTGCAGGGTTCTGGATTTCTCACTGGCCAATGAGGTGGGAGAACCTGAACTCCGCCCACTAGCTCACATCTACCTTGCCTGCTTCTGTTACCCTGGTAACCTCTTATCGTTTGTTGTGGAGGATCCTAGTGGAAACCTACTACCCACTGTTCGGTTGAGATGGACGTCCTAATCCCTTCCCAATCCCCTTCCCAGGAGGAGCTTCTGAACAAGAAGCAGCGAATGAACCTGGCAAGAGCCAAAATAATAGTAAGACCTAAAATGCTGGGGCGGGATCTAGAAAAGTTTAAGGCTAGGCTCTCACGACCCCCCAGGATCAGTGTGTGGGCAGTGCCCCCATATTGAGACCCTTGCGTCTTATGGCTGCAGCCTGAGTTTTCCACCAGTCCTTTCACAACTGACTCTGCCCTCACCCAGTACACTCTGAAAAACTAGGCTAGTGACCCCAAGGATCCCATTTCCTGGACCCACACCCTCCTTCCCTCACCTAACCCAGACCTCTTGGACTCAGGCTCCAATATATCCCTGGATATATTTAAGAAATTCTCCTCCTTGAACTCAAAGTGGGAGAAATCAGGACTTTCGCCCTCTAGACTAGAGCCTGTCTTGGATCAATTTCTCAAGGTCATAAGGTCCTAGAGTTTTCTCTTCTCTTTCTGTTATGTGTTACTATGTCCAGTTGGGATGCCAGGGAACCAAGTTAACTTACCTATTTCTCTGGCTCATCTATGTACATCATTGTGCCCAAAGAATTACTACTTCACCTGACAGGATTTTCTTTAGAGTTCACAGACATCAGAGATCTCACTAGGTGAACTTTAGGACATATAGTGTGCAAAGGATTTGAGTCAGGTCCACCAAACCTCCTGAACACACGATCACTCCATCCACTATAAAAAGTTTAGTTTCCATTTATTCCTACCTTTTTTATTCTTTAAGAATTTGGGTATTTTCTCAAATACTTGCCATCACATTCTCATTTGATCTCCAACAACTCACATGCTCACTTCTTGACTACATCCACCCTGGATTTTCCCCCAGACTTGGAGTTTTACAGAGCAAGTTAAATTACATACATGCCTTCCATTCCCATACAAATTTGCAAATTTAGTTAATAGTCATTGAGGATTCTGTGACTTTAATGTCAGTATCCTTTTCTAGGGAAAAATTGAAAATAGCATGTCAATAGGATGTTCAAAAAGAACTGAATCATCATAGGGCTTTGTTTTTCTGCTGCTCAGGAAGTGTTTTCTGACTTCTCCATTGCTTCCTTGAGTAAGGAATTTTGGGATGGGCTTTGGTATTTTACTTTCCTCTCCATATTCATTGAGTAAAGAAACAAAAGACAGAGCAGAGAGATCAAGTTGCATGATAAAATGAGTTCACCAAGGGGAATCTATTGCAATGCTGACTGTACCACCTCTGTCTTCCAGGTGAAATCCAGGAAGCAATGGCAGATGCCAAGCGAAAGGTAACTCCTACTCCAGCATGGTGGGACATGGGAGGTATAACTGATAGGATGGCAGTCCATGCTCCTACGGGCCAGTGCCAGAGAAAGAACTAAGGCATTGCTTGAACCATCAGGAAACATAAAGTGGAGAGGCCAGGATATCTATGACATAAAGACTTGGAGGTAATGGTCAAGGATGAGAAGCAGGGACATGCTGGAAAGAGATGGGTAAGGGATGGTATCAGATATGAGCCACTATGAACTTGTCACACATACTTCACACAGTAGCACTGAGACAGAGGAGCCTCAAATCAATGTGGAAGTTCCAAGGACATGGGACAATGAAGCATGAGCCAGAGGCCTTGTGACAGACCAAAGCCCCACCACTAAGGTCTTGAGAGCATGGTCATCAGGAGTTGCACAGGGAACTAGCTGAGTGTCCCATGTCCTGTCTGCCTTGAACATATGAGAGGCCTGTCCTGTCCCGACTAAGGATCATGCTATCACTGCTGCTCATCCTCACTTCCCTCATTATGCCCACAGGTGAAAGAGCTGGAGCAGCAAATGCTGGCTGGACATGAGCAGCAGTGGAACAGTCTCCTTAAACTGCAGCATGACCTGGGTGAGCTTCGGGACCATCTACCTAGCTCTCCAAGCATCAGGGATGAAATGCAGGTGATACAGCAGAGCCAGCTGTTAGAGGAGCTGCAGCTCCAGCGCAGCCGAGACCAGCAAATCATCCAGCAGCTGCAAATGGAACTCAGGAAGACCAAGTGAGAGAGGGGCCTTGGGCTGGTGGGCATGAAGGCCTGCTAGCTTTGTCCTTTGAGACTCAAAAACCTTCTTCCCTCTTCCTTAGGATCTCCTTAAAACATCTCAGGAGAGAAACCTGGAGCTCCAGGCCCAGCTGCATGAAAGGAATAGTGAGTTAGAGATACCCATGGAGTTTTGGGCACACATTGGGATGGAGGAGCTAAAGCTGTGCAGGGACCCGACCCTCATTCTGCTCTGACACCTGGTTTTCTGACAACCTTTGGCACCTCTATAGGAAATAGAGAGGAAAAGGAGCTGAGGAGTTGGCCACTGTGGTGGTTCAAGTCGGCAATTATGAGACCAAAGGGCTGACTAAGAAAACAGCAAAACGTTCGAGCCTGCCAGGGCAGCTGATGGCACAGAGGACAAGGTAGGCTTGACACTACTCTGAGTTAACTGCTTCCAATGCTCTCAATTCCACTTCCCCTCCCTCCATATTCTCTAAATTGCTATTTCCTCTTGCAAACATGGGCCCACAAAAACACCCTCCTCCTCAAAATCTCCTTTAAACTCTTGGATGGCCAAAGGGATTCTCCTTCCTAAGGACACCTCACAGGCAAATTCCATGCTGGCTCTTTCCCAAGATTCCAATCCCAGGCGATAGGGGAGGTGGAACAGACCAATCTGCCCATTGAACAAGCAATAAACCAGTCCATCCTGAAAAACCCTTATATGGCACAGAGGCCAATAGAGGGTTCAAACATCACTCTGAGCTCTTGGAGAACTTGCTCTACACTCAGCATTTTCCTTCCTCAATTTGGACTCAACCAATACTTTCTTTGAACACATGGGCCCACAATCACTACCTTCTCCTCGAAATCCCATGAACACTCTTTACAGCTGGAAGGATGACCCTTCCTGAGGACTCTCCACAAGCAAATTCCATCCTGAATTTCCCCAGATGCAGTTTCCAGACTCTGTGGTCATAGAGATGCCAGAAGAGGTCGAAGGAGAGTGCACCAACTCGGAGGTACTGAAAACTCATTCTCACAGCTCTGCCTTCACCACAAAAGTCTGAAAATCAGAATATCCCCAATTAAGTACATCTGGTAAACAAAGAAAAAGTCCAGATTGGGGATCTTTGTATTTTCCAGTACTTATATTCAGAACCCCTTGAAAACAACAAACAAAAATATCATCGATATGTAATTCCCGCACTACCTTCTTTTGGGTCTAGGACAATTGACCACACACCCCATTTTTTGCTACCCTGCACCTCCAACATAGGATGTAGCAAGTTCTCACTCAGATTTATTGCCCAGCTAGTGGGGAGGCAGGAGATGTACTTCTTTATATTTGCCTGATTCTTCCCTTTCTTTAATATGTTGAAATTTACAGCCGAAAGCTGATGTTATTACTAGCTGCATTTGAACTGACTTGATGGTTTGGCTTTAGAAATCTTATACTATGTGGATGTGGCAGAGACCAAATATTTGAGCCAGGCATGATATGTCCTTGGACAGAGGACAAGCACAGACTTGAACTTAAAGGCTTGAGTTCCTGGGTCTAAAGCTCTACAATCATAATTCACCTCCTCCTTATTCTCTCAATCGCTACTTCCTCTTGAAACATGGACCCACATACACCACATTCTCCTCAAAATCTCTTGTAAACGCTTAGTAGCTAGAAGGGATTACCTTCTAAGAACAATCCACATCCTGCCCTTTTCCCCAGTTGGAAATGACTGCATCCCAGATGATCACAGAGATCCTTCTGCAGCATCCAACAGAACAAGAAGTCATCCTGGCAGGACCCATGGAAGGCACCAAGGCGAAGGTAGGCTTGATGTCTTCCTCTGAGTTTCTGGATTAAACACTCGCAACTCATCATTTGCCCTTCTCCATATTTCTCTAACACTACTTCCTTTGAACACCTGGGACTACATTGACCACGTTCTCCTCGAAATTCCATGTACAGTCTTTGATGCTGGATGGGATCCCCTTCTGAGACCTTCCACAAGCAAATTCCACCTGTTCTTTCTCCAGGTGCAATTCCCAGACTCGGTCATCATCGACATGCCGGAACTGCTTGAGGAAGATTTCAGCGGAGCCGAGGAACTGAAAACCACATTCCCAGAGCTCTGTGGGGAGCAAGAGCTTTCAGCCAGCAGCTTAACATCCAGAATATCCCCAAGGAAATTGGGCTGGTCTCCAAGCCAAAAGCACGCCAGGGATGGGTTTCTAATTTTCTTCAGTATATCATCTTCGTAAATCCCGTAACTACAAACCAAATATTATCCCTATGTGATGGCAACCGTAACTTCTTTTGTGTCATGTACACTGGTTGACTACAAGCCCCCAGAATAGCTGCCCTCATGTAACATCTAGATGTTTGCAAGTTCTGCCTCTGATTTCTTACTAGGCATGCAGTTGAGGCAGCAGGAAGAGACATAATTCCTTAGACTATTTTTCTTATTCTTCACACTTTAATAATAAATTTTATTGAACCTAACTAATGCTGATGTGATTTCTATGAACAGTCAAATCTTACAAGATGGTTTAGCTCATAAAATTTCTTTGCCTTTATGTTTCCATTTTGCTCCATTGCTGGCATATGATAAGCTCATTCTGTCACACATAGTTCAATACATTACTTCAGTTCTGATGTACTTGGAAAAACTCATAAAAAAAACTATGTCCAAGGGCACAGACATCATAGGAAAGCCTCTGTGAAAAATAAACACACCCAAACCTGCTAACAGTTAACCTAGAATGAATGTCAAAGAATGAAGCAATAGAACATTAGACAGGTAGAAAGTTGTTGAGATTTTAGGGCATGGAAATGATAGTTGCTCTTGTTGGTGAAGACTAATCTACAACCTCAGTTTTGTAAAACTATACATTGACATTTTGACATTTTCATGATAGACTTGGGCTAGGAAGATAGCTCAAACAAAAAAGGAATCTATGGTTGGTGTTTTGGCCCCCAATTGAATTTCTTGCATCTAGTGGCCATCCAAGTACTGTGATCAAAGCCCCCAATTGGGGTGCATTCCACATCTTGTATTTGCAGTTCAGCTCATGTTTCTTAAAATGGTGTCCATAGGGGAAACACAGGGATTATGGGACTTACTTTGCATGTCTACCAATCCTGGATCCTTCCAATCTCATTTTTCCCTAAGCACTCCCAGTGGTATTCCCCAATTATGATGTAAGAGGAGCTCCCACCTCCCACTTATTGGCCCAATAGAATATTATAGTTGAGAGAGATTTTACCAAACAAGGAAATGAATTAAATGAAAATATAAATGCTTAATACTATATTCATCACTAGTGTACAAGAAATTGATCCACAAGAAGATTGACAATAATTGATACTCATTTAATTAAAAGAACACACTAGTAAAGTATAGAGCATTGTGAGGATGGAGGACCTGAAGTCTTCAGAGGACATACAAACAAATCACCGTACTTAAAGTTGTGAAGTAGACATTGATATTATGAGTTACCCAAACGCTCAACCCCTTTTGATATATTCAAGAGAATCGAGCACATAAATTCTTGGACTTACATTCACATAGATACAACATTGTCCCTAATTGACAAAAACCTAGTGACTAACTGAGTGGCAAATGAAAATAAAATGTGGTTTTTCCCTATAATAGTGTATTAGACTCTTCCAGTAAAGTTACACACTTGGACTAAACCAACAAAATCTAGTTTATTGCAAGAAAAATCTGACCATGTCTGCTAGTATCTCTTTGAGAAATCTCATGAAAATATATTATAAACACAAATAATTGTTGAGAGCATAGCATTGAGGAATAATGGGTATGTAATTGATTAAAATTGGCACGAGTCATCTTTTTAGGCAGACTGAAATATTATAAACTCAAATTTTTTGTTTTGTTTTTGTGTTTGGGTAACACCCAGTGGCGCTCAGGGGTTATTCCTGGCTCTCTGCTTAGAAATTTCTCCTGGCAGACTCGAGGGACCATATGGATGCTAGGATCAAACCACCGTCCTACTGCATGCAAGCAAATGCCTTACCTCCATGTATCACTTCGGCCCTATAAACTCAAATTTTGATGATGTTCACATATTTCATCAAGTTCCTAAATGTTGGAGAATTAGATACTTATATGGGTGACATATATAAACTATACATTAATGCAAGTATTTGAAATACCTGTATGCGTAGAGGTAGAATCTTACATTTCATTTCGTAGTGGTATTTACTGGAATATTCAGAATCACGGAGGAACAATTTCTTGTCTCTTTTCTTTCCCATTATCATTTCTCTTTCTCTCCACTGTTGGACCACAAGTAGTGCCCCTAGATGCTCATATCAGAGACCAGAGAACTATTTGGGAGACAGTCATTAAACCTGTGTTCCGTGTGTGCATTGCAAACGTAGCCATATTTGTTTGGAAACCATTGTCATCTACACTGAGATGACAATCTTTATGACAAAATAGGTATTTTCTTCATTTCCATTGCTGCACATTTGGTTTGTAATCGCAATATTACAAATCTAGTGTCATTCACACATCCATGAATGACAATATCCTTGCAGCGGCATATTTAAAAAAACAAGTAAAGGCTGTTATGTAGTTTTAAAATAGATATAAAACTAATAAGATATAAAAGAGGTCAATGGCAATTGAGCTCACTGTGTCTCTGGGATGGAAAATAGAAGTAGTACAACTGGTATAAAAGAAGCAGTTACAACCAATATATCTGACAGGGAATTTTTTGAACCTAGATAGAGCCGGTTTAGGAGGCAGGGATTCCCCAGTAAGCTCTGAGGAATGAGCATTAAAGGGTAAAATGTTAGAAGCATATGGGACAGCTCCTATGAAAATTGACAACATGACCCTAACCACTTGCTATGTAGACATTCACCATGACCACTATCTTGCTCCAGCTCTGATTTTATCCTATTTATTTGTTGATTTGGGGACCATACAATTGTGCTTAGAGATTCCTTATGGCTCTTCTCAGGAATCATTTTAGAAGTGTTTGGAGATCAGCTACCTGGCAAGGCAATGAACAACATGCTGTAGTAACTTTCTGAACCTTGATTTTAAAATAAAACACAATTGGTTTACCATTCTGAATCCCATCAGGAATACAATTACACACACTCACTTCTTTTTCCTTACTTCATTTGGCATATACAAAATACATGTAGTCATGAAGCATGGGGCTAGATATAAAACTATCCCATTTAAACGCATCAAGTACATTTTTAGAGCCAAAGAGAGTGGTATCTAAAATGGAAAACTCCAAATTTTCATAATGTCTTCTCCCCTGAAACTACCCTTTGATTTATTATTATTATTATTTTTTTGGTTTTTGGGTCACACCCGGCAGTGCTCAGGGGTTCCTCCTGAATCTATACTCAGAAATCGCTCCTGGCAGACTTGGGGGACCATATTGGATGCCGGAATTTGAACCAATGACCTTTTGCATTAAAGGCAAAGGCCTTACTTCCATGCTATCTATTCGGCCCACTACCGTTTGAATTTTAAGAGCTTATATTTCCCAAGATTTTAGGAATGTCCTCCAGAGAGTAATCGAGATACTTATTGTGTCTTAGTAGTATGCAGGTTGTGGATGATAAAATCAGGCCTCTGTAACTAGAGACCTTGATATTTGCACAGGTCATAGGATGGAGTCTAGGATAAAGTCTTGCTTTATGGTTTTAAAAGTTCTGTTCTAACACTATTGTTTTAATCAGTCTTCTGTAATTTGTGGTCTTGGTGTTTGTACTGCTCCTAAGAGGAAGCACAGGATAGTGTCTTTCATTATATTTCCAGATGTTCTGTCAGTTGTAATTGTTGCAGTCAGACCTCTGGAATTAGATTTCTAGGTTGTTGTACAGATAGTAGGCCAAAGCCTAGGCTAGGGTATTTTTTCTTAGTTGTATAGATTGTAGGCCAAAGCCTAGGCTACAGTCTTTCTTTTTGGAACCAGAAAATAGAAGTAAAAGAAAAAGAAAATAAAGAAAGAAGAAAGGAGCAAAGAAAGAAGAAAGAGAGAAAGAAAGACAGAAAGAAAGAAAGAAAGAAGAAAAAGAGAAAGGAAGAAAAAGAAAGAAAGAAAGCAAGAAAGAAGAGAAAGAAAGACAGAAAGAAAGAAAGAAAGAAGAAAAAGAGAGAAGGAAGGAAGGATGGAAAGAAGAACAAAGAAAGAAAGAAAGAAAGAAAAGAAAGAAAGAAGAAAGAAAGAAAGAAAGAAAGAAAGAAAGAAAGAAAGAAAGAAAAAAGAAAAGAACGAAAGACAGACAGACAGACAGAAGAAGAAAGAAAGAGATAGAGAAAGAAAGAGAGAGAGAAAGAAAGAAAGATAGAAAGAAAGAAAGAAAGAAGAAAGGAAAGAAAGAAAGAAAGAAAGAAAGAAAAGAAAGAAAGAAAGAAAAGAAAGAAAGAGAGAAGGAAAGAAAGAACGATATATAGAAAGAGACAGAAAGAAAGAAAGAAAGAAAGAAAGAAAGAAAGAAAGAAAGAAAGAAAGAAAGAAAGAAAGAAAGAAAGAAAGAAAGAAAGAAAGAAAGAAGAAAAGAGAAGGAAGGAAGGATGAAAAGAAGAACAAAGAAAGAAAGAAAGTAAGAAAGAAAGAAAAAGAAAGAAGAAAGAAAGAAAGAAGGAAGGAAGAAAGACAGAAAGAAAGAAAGAAACAAAGAAAGAAAGAAAGAAATAAAGAAAGAAAGAAGAAAAGAGAGAAGGAAGGAAGGATGAAAAGAAGAACAAATAAAGAAAGAAAGAAAGAAAGAAAGAAAGAAAGAAAGAAAGAAGAAAAGAGAGAAGGAAGGAAGGATGAAAAGAAGAACAAAGAAAGAAAGAAACAAAGAAACAAAGAAAGAAAGAAAAAAAAAAGAAAGAAAAGAAGAAAGAAAGAAAGAAAGAAAAAAGAAAGAAAAAGAAAAAAGAAAAAGAAAGAAAGAAAGAAAGAAAGAAAGAAGAAAGAAAAAAAGAAAGAAAGAAAGAAAAAGAAGAAAGAAAGAAGAAAGAAAAGAAAGAAGAAAGAAAGAAAAAGAAAGAAAGAAAGAAAGAAAGAAAGAAAGAAAAAAAAGAAACAGAACGAAAGAGACAGAC